>NC_056619.1:25653047-25678047 GCF_018340385.1 Cyprinus carpio
TCATTTAAGCTAAAGTTTTTGTAATTATGCGGTTTAAATTGTTTTTATTTATTTTTTATTTTTTTAAATTTCTATTTAGCTTTAATTTATTCTTAATTTAGTTTTAGTCATTTTAGTATTTATACTACTTTGATTTCAGTAAGCTGCCAAGGCATTTCTAATTTCTATTTTCTTTTCTTTTTAAGTCCAGTAATTATATTTTTATTTCAGCTTTATTTCAGTCAACAAAAACAAATTTCATTGGTTTTATTTTAGTTGATATGAATCAACACTGCATCATTATTTTTGTTTTTTACTTTTGTAATGAAGTTTAGAGTTTTGATTTGTTTTTTGTTTTTTGTTGTTTTTTTTTGTTTTGTATTTTTAATGTAGCTTTTATTTTTATTTATTTTTATATTTTATTATACACTTTTGTAATTTTTATTAGAAATTTTTATTTCTATTTCAGCTTTTTTGTTTTATTTCATTTAGTTGGGAAACATTTCTAATTTTCAGGGTTTTATATTTAAGTTTTCAATTGAATATTTATATTTTATTTCATTTTATATCAGGTAATGAAAACAAATTGTAATAATTTTAGGTTTAGATTTAGTTGACAATAACAACACTGCATCATCCACAACCAATTTTATTTGAGTTTATGTGTTTTTTCTAAAGGGTGTGAAAAGGGTATTTGTGAAGAAATTTAGTATAGGATTTGATATCATCCAAATTATTTGATCTGGAAAACTGAGCATTTCATACCAGAGACCAAAAATATCACCACAATGTCACTGTTGTTACTTCATTTTAGCACATTATCATTTAATATTGATAAATATGGGATGTATATCACCCAGTTTTCCTCCAAGAATCTGTTTTTGAGATGACTGAAATGCAGGATGGTTTGTGAAGTATGGACTGTCTGTCTTTGTTCCTCTCAGGGTCCAGCTGGTCCTCACGGGAGTCCCGGGCCGCCTGGGTTACCTGGTCCGAAGGTAAGCTCCTGTCCTGGGCTCTCTGTCTGTCCTGTCTGAAACAAGTCTGAGCCGTTACACGAGCGCAGCGGCCGCTCGAGACGCTCTTCCTGTTCAGACTCGCCGCTCTCAAGCTGAATATCTCTCGCTTCGTAATAAACGTTTGTTATGGTGTGTGTGTGTGTGTGTGTGTGTGTGTGTGTGTGTGTGTGTGTGTGTGTGTGTGTGTGTGTGTGACAACGAGGCTTCGGAAAACCCTGGAAAGAGCCGTCGGGGAGACACTGACAGTTTGATCTTCTAGAGATGAGAGGAAAATATATCTGTGCCATGACATTAAGAGCCTGTTACCTGTGTGTGTGTGTGTGTGTGTGTGTGTGTGTGTGTGTGTGTGTGTGTGTGTGTGTGTGTGTGTGTGTGTGTGTGTGAGTGAGTCAGATCATGGAGAAATGTTAAGCACACCTGGTGGAGGCGAGAGCTGCAGGTTTAACAGATGGACTCACTTTGACCTCCAATAAATGGACGTCATTGCAGAGATTCCCAGAGCAGCACCTTTATTTACACTTTTTAATTCGTTTTTATTAGTGCTTTCAGTCAGCTTTTATTTTCCTGTTTTCATTTTTTTTATTTAATGCTTTTGTTATGTTTAGTAGTTTTATTTTAGTTTTAGGTTTTCATTCATATTTTGAATAAGCTTTTATATACATATAAAGCATTTTTCAGTTTCAGTGGTTCCCAGAGCAGCAGGTGTATTTTTATAAACACTTTTATTTAACATTTAATTTAATTTTCATTTAACATTCTTAACAAGCTACTTTAGATCACGTTTTTTTTTTTTTTTTTGGTATCATTGATATATTATTATAGTTTTTGTTGACATTTTAAAAAATATATATTTTTCATATAATTATACATATTATTTATTTTTCATTTTCACTTTATTTTGAGTTAAAGTTTTGGTAATATTGTTGTATGTTTTTTGTCATTTTAGTTCATTTTTATTAAATTTTCAGATCAGTGTTATTTTGGCAGAATTGATATACTATTTTAGTTCTTGTTTTAGGTTTATAACCATTTTATTTTTTATATAAAGATTTTCACTTTAACTTTGGTTTCAGTTTTAATTATTTTAGTACTTTAGTTAGGGTTAACTAAATGTAAATGAGAAATGTTACCTTGACAAGTAGCTGAAATTTTTTATTTTAATTAATGAAATATATATATATATTTTAGTGGTTTTAGTTGTATTAATAATCCTGTTGTAGATGTGGTGTTTCTTGTAAAATGCATGACTTGTTAACAGTAGAGTGATGTGTTTGTGATGTCAGAGAGGTCTGTGTTCAGTCAAACTTGTGTCATATTGCGCTGACTTCATAGAGGTCAAAGGTTGCATTGATGTATTCATAGTAAACAGTGCAGAGTTGATATCCAATCAAAAAACCAACCTGTTCTCTCTTCAAAGGTGTCAGATAATGCTAATGAAAGAAATGCAGTCCTGTGTTAGCAGGTGTTTGTTTCAAACCCTGTTGGAAGGTAATACAGCTCTTGTTAGTGAGAATAGGACTGGTGTGGTTCAAGATGTGGGCTGTGTTTCCCAAAAGCATTGTAAGCCTAAGTTAATCATAGCTCCATTGGTGCGTGTGTGTGCGTGTGGTGTGCGTGTGTGTGTGCGCATCTGTATAAGTGTGTGTGTGGAACATCAGGACGCAGGTGTGTCCTGAAAGGTGATGAACCTGTGCAGTTTTTCCAGCAGTGGAAAGAAAGGTCCAACAAACACATGTGTCATAGTGATGAGACGTGTGTCAGTGAAAATCTTCAGCACCGATGAAAAATTTCTAGATAGTTTTCATATATTTCATTCAGCTTTAGTTTTTAGGGTCCCACTTTATATTACGTAATACTATGTACTTACATCAGAAAATTAGTACAATGTACTTATTGTGTTCATATTTTATTGCAAAACACTTTTGCTGCTATTGAGGTGGAACAGGGGTATAAAGTTAGGGACAGGTTTGGTGGTGTGGGTAGGTTTAAGGGTGGGATAAGGTGTAAGGGATGAGTCAACAGAAATTTAATTACAGAAATTTATTAAAGATGTAATTACATGCAGGTATTTTTAAAATATAAGTACAACATAGAAACATGTATGTACACAATAAGTGCATTGTACCAAATGATTAATTTAAATGTAAGTACATAGTGGTTAAGGCCACTTAATATAAACTGGGACCGTTTTTATTTTTAATATTTTGAATTTCGTTTTATTTTCATATGATCAATTTTCATTTTAATTTAAAAGAAAGTTGTGTGTCATGTTTATTAGTTTTAGCATTTAAAAATATAATTTTCATTTTTTATTTCTATTGTAATTTAATTTTTTTATTTTATTTTTTTGTAATGTATAATATTGCAGTTAATTTTTTGTTGTAATTGTGCTGTGCACTTTTGAAACTTTTATTAGTTTTTCCTTTTGAACAACATTAAATTTTTTCATTTATTTTTATTTTAGCTTTAGTGATAAATTTATATTTTAAATCAGCTTTTGTTTTGATATTTTTGGTTTTCATTTTAATTTTGGCTTAATATTTAGTAATTTGATGTGCTTTTATCATTTTTTAGTGTTTACTTTTAAAAAAATGTATTTTATTATCAAGAACAAACATTTTAAGCTATATTTGTATTATTATTTTGAATCAACTTTTTCATATTTTCATTTTAATTTTAGATGAATTTTTAGTTTTTTTATGTGCTTTTGTTATTTTTTTATTAGCTTTTAAAAATATTTTTAAATAGTTTTCATTTATTTTTATTTATGTTTTAGTTTCTGTTAATATTTTAATCAGCTTGAATTTGAATTTAATCAGCTATTTTATGTTTTGTTTTGTTTTTGGCTTTAACTCTAAATATTTTTCATTTATTGTTATTTCAGTTTTAGTTTTTTAATTATTATCTTATTCAGCTATAGTCACGTCTCTGTCTCTCTGTTTCTGTGTGCGTCTGTCACGCTAAGCATGTGTAGCTCTTTACTGGACGCTTCCACAGGAGCCCTGCGTGTTTTATTATGAGCCGGCGGGAAGTCATGAGGCTCGTAAAGCCTGTCGAGCCGTTAGCGTTAAGCATAGGCCCGTGTGGATGTGGTTTATTTACCGCAGCAGACGTCTGTGGCTTTCACACATGCTTCACTCGCTCGCTGTCACCACTGATCACAGCTCAGAGCTTCCCACAGCAGAGATTTACTGCTCAGGAGAATATCTTGATCAATAATTCATTTGGAGAGATAAAATATGGAATGCAGTTCATTTAATCTTACTGTATGTGTATTTGTATGAGTTGTTTATTAGTTTCATTGTTATTGAGAATCAAGAGTAATTTTATATTGTCTAATCGGAGCACAGTTTGAGACTCTGAGATTCGTTCTGAAACTCTAAGGCAGTGGTTCTCAGCCAACTCAATGAAACAAAACAAGCATTAAAATGACCTAAAACAAACATAATTTAGATATTTTTGATTGTTATTCTTATTGTAATTCACTCCCTCAACAACTTTAAATTAATAAAATAGCATTTAAAAAAAAAAAAGAATAAACATTTTTCTAATTACAGAATTGTGATTTCTAGACCTAAAAAAAGTCAAGTAATTTAATAAAAATTGCATAATCTAATTATGGAAATTAAGAAAAAATTGCATTTTAAAAAAATAATATACATTTTCTAATTATAGAAGTTTTTTTTCTAGATCTGAAATGTCATTTAATTAAATAAAACATTAGGTATTCTAATCACAAAAAATGTATTAAAATATACTTTTATTTCTAGTTTTAAAAGTGTCATTTCTAGATATAGAAAAGACAAGTAATTTAATGAAATTACATAATCTGCATGGTAATGAATATAATTGCATTTTTAAAAATATATATATATATATTTTTTTTCATTACAAAAGTTTGATTTCTAGACCTGAAAAAGTGACACCATTTAATAAAAAGTATGTAATCGAATACATACTGTAAAATTGCATTTAAAAAAAGAATATGCCTTTTCCTCATTTTAAAAGTGTGATTTTTAGGCCTGGAAAAGTCACATAAATGAATTAGAATGATGTAATGTAAAAAGGCTAATGTAAATTAAAAAAGAATAATAATAATAATAAAATTCTCATTATAAAAGTGTGTTTACTAGACCTGAAAAAGTCATGTAATTAAAAATGATGTACTCTAATGACATAAATTAATAAAATTTCCTTTTTAAAAAGAATATACACTTTTAAAAGTGTAATTTCTCGATCTTGAAAGGTAATGTAATAAAACTATGTAATCTAATTACATGGATTGATAAAATAGCATTTTTAAGAATATAATTTTTTCTGATTATAAAAGTGTGATTTCTAGACCTGGAAAACATAATTTGATTAAAAAAAAATTTGTAATCTAAACAATTAAATTAATAAAATAAGAATAAATTGGTTTTCTGATTTTAACAGTGTAATTTCAAAACCTGAAAAACTCATGTAATTTAATAAAAGTTACTTAATCTAATCATGCAAATTAATATTATTATTAATTATATTGAGAGTATATATAGATATAAAATTATTAATAATATGTTTATTCTAATTTTACAAGGTGTTTCTATAGCTGGAAAAGTCAAGTAATTAATTTCATTTTAATATACATTTTCTAATATGTAATTTTGTAATGTAATCACTTAAATTCTCTATATATATATATATATATATATATATAATATATATATATATATAGATATATATATTTGTATTTTTTTTTTTTTTTTTTATATATATATATATATAGTTTTTATTTATTTTAATTTCAATTTTATTTAAAAGTCACATGAATGTTGTTGTGGACATCTGCAGGGGCCTTAGAGACAAAACCACAGTTTTATAGGAGATTATCAGACAGAAACATCTGAGAAGCTGGAGGACTGCTTTTGTTCTCTATATTGCTGTCTTGGAGAAACAAAAGAGATTGTGTTTTTTCCTTAATCTGAACGCTTGACCTTCATATTCACAAGTGCCAAATACGCCAATCTGATTTTCCCATCAAGCTTTTGGACAAAGTGTTCATCTCTCTGTCCATTCAGAGATGACCTGAGTGGGCAGCAGATATCATCACCGGGGGCCAATCTGAGCCCGATGGTGGAAACTGTGAAGCATCTCAGTGCAGCCCACAGATGAGTCATGTGTCTGCTGGGATCTGGAGAAACAAGACGGAGATGGAGCGCTTTGTGCTTTATATCCCTTCTTAAGACTTCAGGGATGAGATGAGATGGGCTTCACAGGTTTGAGAGGTTTGGCTGTGACAGGTTTTATCGAGACCTGAATGCAGCTCATCTGCTCTGTTGACATTTGGTTTTTCAGTCTGAAGTCAGCGGATCGTGGCAGGGTTTGCTTTAGTGAAGTGGTGTTTCGCAGGTGTCAGATCCCTGCTGTCTAGTGTTGATTGGCAGCAATTGTGTTTCCGTCAAGGATTAAAACTCTCATTCAGGCCTGAATGGATTTGGAGTTGTTTGATTGACATGCTAAATTTGGTCCATGTCGTGAGACCTTTTTCCAGTGAACTTCCAGTGACTCCCCTTGGATTTAGATGCATTTTAAATGTCATTAAAAATTTCACAGTTGGTTGAATCCACAAAATCAGATTGAATGAATAAATCAATGAATGGTGGATGATGCATGTTGTTCATCACATGATTGATGGATGAAATGACTGATAATGATTATTGGTGCATTGATGGATGGGTTGATGAAGTACTGAATAAATGGGTTCAGATATCAACAGTCCAATATATAATAGGTTGAACTCTGTATTATTCGTGGGTTTAGTGTATTTGCATACACGTAGAAAGCAGCTTTTGCCTCTTAAATCTCTCCAGATCCACTGTTATTACTTGCCTTAATCTGTCAGCACAGGAGAACATGATTTGCATGCATCGTCTTGAATTTTAGACATGCTTTTGAGTTTCCTTTGACAGCTCGTTTTATGGCATGTACTGTAGAACATCAAACTGAATTAACATAGTGCACTTTATTTATGTCCAAGGGAGCAAAAGGTGATCCTGGACTGTCCCCGGGTCAAGCGCCGGCAGGTGAGAAGGTAAATGATCCACAAAGACAAACTACAGCATCTTATCTCTCAGGGTGCTTTGAGATTTCTTTGCATTTACAGCCCTAAAACGTTAAACTACAGCAATCACTCATTGGTTTTCTGGCCTTTAAAGGGATCACTCACCCATAAATGAATGTTGTTCCAAATCTGTAGGACTTTCTTGTTGCACGGAAATTAGAACTAAAGCAATACTCGACAGTGCAAATGGTTGGGAAAACTGGGCTCCCAAAATGACAACATGTTTAATTCAAATGTCACTCAAAACGTGTTTTGTCAGGTGTTTTATTTACTTTGGGGGAGTTGTAGGCCTAAGATTATTGAAAAGTAAAATACACAAATAGCATTAATATACTTATGTTTCTAAATGAATAAAGCAGTAATTGATGTCATTAAAATCACGAGACCATTTTGTTTCAAAGGTCAGAAGCTATAGCTTGCATAAAGAAAAAGCACAAACATGACACTTGTAAATTAAATGATTTAATATATACAGATTTATACATTCATATTTAATTTTTTTTTTTTTCAAATGGATTATGAAAACTTAAATACAAGGAGCTCTGTTTTTTTATATGATTATTTTTACATCTCTTTTGCTTTAGATCATCTATTAATATTAAATTTACAAATAAAATGTTAAGGTTTCAACAGCAACTGAAAGAAAAAGAAAAAAACAGCAGAGATTGATATTATAATAGCTATTTTTAAAGCTTTCAATGTAGTCTCATTAAAAATAAATACATAAAATAAAAAACTTGAATAATGTTTTGCTTGTTTTTAAAAATAAAATGTTTATTTTTTCTGTTCTGGAAAGACTTGGTGTTGTTTTAAAACAAAAGGGAATATATATCGGTATCGGCAGCGGTTATCGGCCAAAATGATTTGAAAAATATCTGCATATCGGATATCGGCAAAAATCACTAAATTATACAAAATATGGCTGTTTTCATCATCCAGGTATTACCCTCAGGTGATGAAGAACAGCACTGAGTATCTTCTCTTTCATTATTTCAGGGTGAAAGAGGACGGCTGGGTCCACAGGGTCCTAAAGGTGAAGCAGGTCCAAAGGTAAGACCTTCTCTCCCACCCTATGCAAGAGAGCCTGTTTCAGCTGAATTATGGGCTGATTTTATTGGTGAGATGTAGTGTTTCATTCTCCACAATGTTCATACAGTATCTGTTACCGCCACCGCGGCGGCAAGGCCCCTCTGAGCAGCGGCTGGATTGAGTTACGGACCAGAATAAAGACCCTGTGTGGTGTTTTTGGGGCAGGCGAAGGTCTGTTCACACTTCTCAAGACGTAGCTTTGCTCGGGCAGTCGCCATCACCTGGGAGCCCCCGTTAGAACATGAGACCCTCCAGAGGTCAAGGGTCGTCTTTTAGAGGAAAGGCACTCTACAGGGTGACATGAACAGTCCCATGTTGCATCTTCAAAAGCGCAACTGGTTTTCAAGTTTTCACTCACGTAACTCAGCTTGAGAATGTATTTATGCAATATTTATGACTTGAGTTTGTGAAGCTAGTTTGTTGGGAGATATCATGAGGGATATGCAGTAGCTCTTGTTTGGTTTGTGAAGTGAAGAGAACCAAAGGCCTTGTAAAGTCCTTTCAGTTTTGACTAGAAATTGTTGGCCAGAGCTCATTTTGCTAACAGTGGCCAGTTGTAATTGGATTTTCACTTGCAATCCCAAGAGCACAGTTGAGACTGTTATTGTGTGGCTCAACACTCAGAAAATTAATGTTCTCCAAGTAGAGTTTTCTTTGGAAATGGAGGCCTTTTGGAAAGAGCTCTTTTCTATTGCGTGGGGGCTTTTAGTTGGTTTTGAAAGGTCAGTTGTCACAACCCGGGAAGTGATAAAAAGCAGATCTGTATGGTTAGGTTTGTGGATCCTGGCCTGATTCATCTAAGACTGAGAAAACCACAGGGATCTGGAGGTGAAACCAAAACCGTTGATAGAATAGATCAAGTCATGACAGAAGTCATTGATTTGCCTCCAAAGACCAATGGCCTTCAAAGACTTATAAGCTGACCAAATTAAGTTCATCCAGATTTCATTTAGAAGTTTCTTGCTTTATCAACCGATGTGAGCTGTGGACTGGGATATAAATCTTAAAAGCTACTGAGTCATTTCTTGCACACCATTTTGTTTACTTTCAAAGGTGAAGGCAATCGATTTTACTTCTATAATGTGACATTTTCAGAAGATACTCAATCAATCAACATTTATTTATATAGCACGTTTTAAACAACACCAATTGACCAAAGTGCTTTACATGTCTAAAAATGACTCAAACAGACAGAATGCTCAACAATATCCATCACTGATCAATGTCCCAAAAGCTAGGGGCAACTGTATGCCACAGAGTAAAGGTGTGTTTTCAACATTGATTTAAAACAGTCTAATGAGTCACATGATCTAACGTACAATGGGAGACTCTTCCAAAGACATGGGGCTGCCACAGAAGAGGCTTGATCAACTTTGGTTTTCAACCGTGATCTGGGAACATGTAAAACAAAAACTCTGTGATGATCTTAGAGGTCTAGCAACACAGTGATGCTGCAACAGACATGAAATGTACTGTACTCTGGAGCAAGGCCATGCAAACCTTTAAAAACCATTATCAAAACTTTATATTAGACTCTAAAATCAACAGGAAGCCAGTGCAGCGTGAGTATCTTGAATACAGTGCATCTTACTCAATCAGTTGATTACGAAAAGTGCAAAGTAGAATTGATATAATTGTCTTGACTTTCATTTCTTGTTGAACCACCTCACCTCGCTCCTGCCGAATGCCGGAGTCTTTGATTTTGAGCGTGCTAAACTTAAGCAATCCGTTAAATGCTGTTTTTATAGGTCATTAGTATCTGCAGCACTCAGCTTTTGCAGTAAAATGTTTAAAGAGCTTGAGCGGAAGTAGTCCCACGGGTCCAGACCAGGTCAGGCGTAAATCACAGTGACCTCTGATGCGTCAGAAGGCCTGGAATTTTCCAAATCAGAGGATTGCCCACACTTGAGCCTGTCAGCTCGGTCCAACACACAGCGCCACCTGCTGGCAAACAGATGTCAGTACCTCTATCAAATCAGGCATCTGAATATCAAAATATTCAACTCCAAGATATATTTGCGCAACTGACTTTATGATTGCATTGTTGTGCTTCAGTAAATTTGGCACCGATCAGTTTCAGCCCACAAGAAATGTTTGGAGGTGAGGTTTTCTGACCTCCCCTCCCCTTCTCACTGTCGTGACTTGTCTTTCTTTCATGGGCTCGAGCTGGAGCTGTCAGACGGGGAAAGCTTTAAAGGGTTTTGACAGTTCTGGGGAAATTCTTAAGGGCTATTAGTCTTATCTGAGGCCACTGGGACTTTAGGCAACAAAATCCCCAGAAATGTGGAAAAAGATAGACGTCAAGTACAAGTCTCTCTGTTTCTCCTTGTTCTTAACATTGTAGGGAAATGAGAAAATTCTTTGCTTTGTGTTCTTACCGGCGTTCTGTAAAAGAGTCTGGTTGTAATCTGCTTTGATTTTTTTTTTCACCTGCAGGGTCCCAAAGGCTATCCAGGACCAGCAGGTCTGCCTGGAGAACAGGTGAGCAGATGAAACGAATCTCAGGTGGATGTCGTTCTGTTTGTGAGGTCCACACATTGATATTTTCAACTGCTGCTTAAATCAGTTAGTGTCCGTGAAGCTGTTTGCTTAGTCAAGTATCACTGTTATTACTGCTAATCATATTGGTAAATTGGACGATAAAATAGGCAAAAAAAAAGACTCAACAAATATTTTTTTATTAACTTAAGTAGCTATTTTTAAGTAACAAGTGTTGCATGAATTATTACTAGTGTAACACTAGCTATGATTTGTTAAATAAAGTATTCAGATTCTAAGTTATTTTGAGTGTTTTTAGTGCAATGTCATGCAGAAAGCATCTTTGAAATAAAAACTTTTGTCGCAATCAAAAAAAAATCTTTGATGCAATTTTCTGTATAATAGTGATCCTGTAAGCAAGACTGCAT
The DNA here is from genome assembly GCF_018340385.1 of Cyprinus carpio. Classification (NCBI taxonomy): domain Eukaryota; kingdom Metazoa; phylum Chordata; class Actinopteri; order Cypriniformes; family Cyprinidae; genus Cyprinus; species Cyprinus carpio. The sequence continues at coordinate 25,664,141 of NC_056619.1, forward strand.
AGCAATAAAGCAATACTTCAGATAGATTCTTTTATAATTCAGATACATATTTTATACTGTTTCACAGTGATGTCCCTTTTTAATGTAGTGCATGTATGAAATGCAAAATGCATCTTTTTTGTCACGATCTATATCAGATTTTCCTTAATAGATGGAGCTGAAAATCAATTTCAAACATCTTGAAGTTAGGTTTTTGCATTATATTTAATCTCTCTTTCACATAGCAGCCATGCTGTTCCACATATTTTGCCCATACAATCGGCTTTAATTCTCTTTCCATCCCTGCCTACGTGTTTGACATGGCATTAAACAGATCTATGAGTTGTACCTTTGTACCTCCTCAATAACCGAGTCCGGAAGGTTTGGAACTCAATACATGGAAACTTACATTCAGTCACAAAGCGCAGTCTTTATATGCAGTCATCTAATGCAAAGATGATCCGCGCTGGAGTCGTGCAGCGGAGAGGAGCCGCCGTCTGGACTTCAGCCAGGGTCAGGCCGTGGAGAGCCGGTCCGGCCCGTGGATGCTTTGAGAGAGAGATGCCACAAGGAACAATAGTGGCTCTATTCGTCCGCTGGCAGCTGCTCTCATCTCTCATTCACGTTTTTCTTTCTTTTCTCCCCAGGGTTTGCCAGGATTGCCGGGTGTATCTGGGGCGACAGGTTACCCTGGCAGGCAGGTGCAGTGACCAATATCCACTAAAAACAACAAAAAATGCTTTTTGATACTGTGTTACTTCATCTTGATCCTAAATTTGAAATATTACACTTGATTCTAAATTGAAACTAATAAATGTACTGTGCAGTATACTGTATGTTGCCAAGTATTTTTAAAAGTAGTATGTAAAATAATACACAATATTACACAAGATTAACACTGCATAAACATTTAAAGGCAAGGTGAAGAATAGGATAAAAATGTATCTCCACCACACTTCCCCAGCTGATCAATCACAGTACATTAAGATAATTGTTTTAGTTTTCTGAAATGTTATGCACTAATTTGCATACGTTTCCAGAAGATAAATCTGAAAGCTAGATTAAAAATTCTTGTTTGATTTTTTTGGCATTAGTTATAATTATGAATCTCTTTTTATCAATCGATGAATCAGAAAATACTGTCAACAGCCAGAAAATATACATTTTGACAATATTTAATGGAATAAAATGTTATATAAATCAGTGAAAATGATATATAAGTAAGCCCCTCAGTAAAAACCTTCATAATATTGATAAGAATAAAACTGCTAAGTTTGGTGTATGTAAGTGCTGCTGAAGTGGGGAAAAAACTTTTAGAGATATGATTTGTAATGATTTGTAAAGTGCAATAACATAAACACTCTAAAAGAAGACGTTATGAAAGTAAAAATTCTCCAAATTGATGGGATGGGATGTACTGTAGTTTGTTGTAAAAAGTTTCTTAATTCTTGACATTTTGATCATGTAATGACTCAAAAAAGAAAATCACAGATGATATCGCAGTCCCATGAAATGGGTGGTTGAGTGCATTGCATTGTGGGATATTTTATTATTCAGTGCAGTGTGCTCTGTATTTGCATATTGTGCATAGTGTATATACAGCATTTTTAGTATCTTTAGTAAGGCAGTATTTCATTAATCTCCAGCACAATCTAATTCTAGGTTTGCTTTAGTGAATGTTCAGTTATTTGATTAGAATTTTAAACATAAAGTCTGAAGTGTCACATTTGCATTCTATATTTTGCAGAAATCTACTTTATCAACAGTGTTATAAGAGTAAGATACATCATATAAACATGAATCTCAGAAAAAACACACAAATATTTCCTCAGTTTTCCCCAGCATTTTTCTTTATGCAAACTATAATTTATGTTTTTTTTTTGTGATAAAATGTGACCTTGACATGTTTTTGGTAGGTTTCAAGATGTGTGTATTTGTCTTATATGTGAATATGCATAATGTTGTCTTGCAGGGTTTGGCAGGACCGGAGGGAAACCCTGGACCTAAAGGTGTCAATGTACGTACAGCAGTTATCTCAAAATCTATTATTGCATCCCTCTAGTCTGTTGTATCCAGGTACTCAGGAATCAGTATGCATGAAGTCAAGATCTGACTACTGCATCTCAGAGATGTTGCTTGTTTCAGAAACTGCTTTCAACATTTGGCAGTGTGCCGCAGAACAGGAATGTGCAGAGATGGGAGGAGGGCTGTTTCTTTCATCTTTGACCGCTCTGAATGATTTGTGTCCAGTGCGCTGAATGTTGAAAAAATTAGGTTATCATAACCTGATGCCAACATGATCATATTGTTCTGCGTATTATTGAAGGATGTAAGCAGTTATGTGGCCAAACAAACCAATGGTATAAATATCATTAGTTGATTTGTTCAGTCATAGTGCAGGTGGAGATTTTAGGCTCATGGCTTATTAAAAATTCAGTTTTTCTTGTCCAGTAGGTGGTGCTGTCTTTAAAATGCTCTAGTATCATCAGGGCATGGAGGCGATGACTTGCACCAATTTTCGTTCCAATAAGCCAAAGCATTTCAAAGATATGGCCTTGCCTTTTGTTCGTTGTCATTGAATTTCTTAGTGCATTATATGTAAATGGTACATCAGAGCACAACTTTTGACCAGCATGGTATCGGGATTATCTGACCAAATTTTGGATGCAATCTGATGAAAGATATAGAAGGAGGAGTTAAAAAATTGTACTGTAAACATGTAGTTTTGATCTATCGGTGACGTGTGCCTGTTTTTCTGTATTAGGGCTTCATCGGACCTCCAGGAGTTGCAGGAGCACCAGGACTGGAAGGAGAGAGAGTGAGTTCAAATGCATAATTATACATCATAATTTCACATTAATGCATATAAGATGCAAGCAGATTCCATTAGCATGAACTGAAGCAAAGTAGCATGCTGTTGATTGTTACAGAAAGTAATTTTGAATCATCTGTTAATTTGTACAATCACAGAAGTCTGTTTACATTAATGCACTTAGAATTGATATCAATTAGGCCAGCATGCAGCAATGTGATTATGTGGCTAAAATTTGCAACTGGATGAAATATTTCATATTAATATGAGACAGGTGTGATCATTTACCAACTCTGTCTCATGTCAGGATCAGTCAAAACTGGTTTAACCTGATCAGTTTCGCTTGGTATCAGTGGTATCTGTAATGAAGTTTAGTACATGCAGCAAACTTCACTCTCAGAAATTACATTTGTGCTTATGCATTTGACACTTTTATCCAAATCAGCTTGCATTACATTGACGTTTTTCATGTTCATGCATTCCATGCAAATCAAACCCATTTTTGTGGCTTTACAAGTGTCATGCTTTACTGTTTGAGCTACAGTTTTTAACGTACTGAATTATCAGTTTAATTTTAATTTTATATTTAGTAATTTTGTTCTGTGCTTTTTTTCCCATTTGTATTATTTTCTAAATATTTGTTTATTTATTTATAGCTTTAATACTTAAATTAAATGAAAACTACAAATATTCCTATGGCAACTAACTGAAATAGGTTTAAATAATAATAATAATAATAATAATAATAATAACAATAATAATAATAATAGAAAAAAGAAATGTAATTTTAAATAAAAAGTTTTTAATCTAATATTTGCAGTATTTCATTATTTCAATTATTTATTTCCATTAACAGAAATTCTTTTAATAGTTTTGGTTTAAGTTAACTAAAATAAGTTTTATCATTTACATTTTTTACATTTAACTTTTCTTCATTCTAGAAAACTAGTTTGCCACAAAAGGATATAAACATTTAATGGCTCAAATTTAAAGCATTTTTACTGAATAATTCTGTATATTTCTGCTCCTGTACACTTGCCCCATAGACTTCCATTGTAAATGTCTTTCTGTAAAAACATGTTTCAGTCATTTTGCATAATGACGGATGAGTCATAATGATTACAGGTCACAGATGCTGTTTATATCCATCAGTATTCTTTTAATATCAGCATAATGGACATGTTAGACTGATTAACACACATGGGCTGTTAAGCCCCGAACATTGTGTTGAGAGTTTCTGCGATTTGACAGACTTAAATTCCCAAATGAATGACATGAGCTGGAAAACACACAAAACAACAGCGTCAAGATTGATGAGGCCCCCCGGCTCAGTGTGATCAATGTGTGTCATATCAGATCGTTTGGTAACTGCTTTCGTCTTAATCTGTTCCAGGGAATTCCGGGTCCTGTGGGAATCAAGGGTCCCAAAGGAAGACAGGTAAACGTTCTCTCATTCATAAGCTGTCATCAGGGGATATTATGCAAATGAGTGATGCATATTTTTAACAGATGAAGTTACTTGTGGGTGGGGAAAATGCAAGAAAATGAACAAAGAATCTGTTCTTGTCATCTGCCGTCCAGCTGTAAAGGCGACAGCATTATCCTGGTGGAAGTTTTTATGCAATGTATAAAAGTCTACATTTGTACAGAAACATTGCTTCACTATTTAAAGGGGTTGTGAGGTGCATTCTGACTGATGTGCATGTGGTAAAAATGTATGTATGTATGTATATATAATGTATATTTATTGTACAATAGTGATGAACCAGGATATTTTATGATTAGCATGTGCAGTATTTTACGATTATCAGCAATAGCACATTTTCTGTTTTAAATTTTTCATCTTGTAAATGTTGAGTAAAATTTTTTAAGTGAAATAGGTGTTCATTTAGATAATAATAATAATAGCAATTATAATAATTGATTGTTGTTTATTTAGATTATTTTAATTATAGTAATTATAATAATTGTATTTTTAATATAATAATAATAAATCTGTTTAAATAATAATAATATCTTATTTTCTACCATAAAATAAATAAATAAATATTATTCAACAACGTCAATAATAATAATAATAATAATAATTATTATTATTATTATTATTATTATTATATAATCCCTATATCAGCATCAGCCATTAAAAAGTCAGATTGTTTGAGTTGTACTTGTTTGTGTATTTGTTTTTTTTTTGTAGTGTTGTGTTATTTGATTTGTTCTTTCTTTATTTGTTTGATTTTATTTTAGTAAATTTAATCTTATCTTATCTATGGTGTGCAGCTCATGTTGTTGTAGTTTTGGGAAGTGTTGGTCCTGAGAAAGCCTGAAACGTGCAAGCCTGTTAAAATCACCACAGTGCCAGTGTGCCAGCTGGGCTCCTGCCCGCCGTCTGCAGCAGAATGATTAATCACAGACATCTCCAGCGCGGATGAAAGCTTGCTGGAAGACGTTCAGAGGCCCCTGGGCTCTCGAAGACACAAGCAAACATGCAGACGCTCTCCTGAACTGCAAACCGCTGCCATTTACTCAGCAGATCCTTTACAGTAACATGCACTGATCAGGTTACATGTATAAAGACATGAAATAAATTACTGTACGAGATCAGATTCACAGCCAGACGAATGGTGATGTGTGATCTGACCTCATGGAAAAGCGCTTTGTGTCTGATGTGAGACTGATGCAGTGTTTTTGCAGGGTGTTGTTGGTGATGCGGGTGAGCGAGGGCCGCCCGGACCAGACGGAAACGAGGTACATCAGATAAACACAGTTAAATAGAGTTAAGATGCATTCATTTCAGATTTAATGGGCCTTTGCTACAGATTGAGACAATAGATCCATATTCATAATTTAATTCAGGGAAAACCAAAGTACACCATGCATTGTTTTTGGACAGTACAAAGGTATTCTTTGATGTATAAAATATGTATATATTCAATCAGTACACTTCCGTTCAAAAGTTTGTTGAGATTAAATAAGACTAAATAACATGAATTAAATTAGATATTCAGCAAGGATGCATTCAATTGATCAAAAGTAACAGTAAAGACATTTCTATTGTTACAAAAGATTTATATTTCAAATAAAAGCTGTTCTTTTGAACATTCTATTCATCTGTGAATCCTAAAAAATAAAATGTATCACAGTTTCCTCAAAAATATTGTGCATCACAACTGTTTTCAACATTGATAATAATCAGAAATGTATCATATTAGGATGATTTCTGAAGATCATGTGACACTGAAGACTGGAGGAATGATGCTGGAAATACAGCTGCACATCACAGAAATAAATTACAGTTTAACAGATATTCACATAGAAAACAGCTATTTAACAGCAGTGTTTCAAAGCACTAATGAAAAAATCCTAAAAAATCCAAATCTGAAGCACTCCTAAAGGATCCCAATTTTCTTCCAACATAAAAGTCATCAATGCATCCATTGCAACTATCAATAGGACATAAATTTGAATTTAATAATATCTTTCTGGATTATTTAAGGCCTAAAATTTCTGTGTCATTTAACTGTCAAGACATCAATTAGTAGGGTTTCTGATAATAATACAATGTCCAAAATAAAAAAGTTAAAAAATAATACAGTGTTTTTGATAAAAGTGCAATGTATCAAAAACCTGAAACTTCTTCCAGCTGTAGAGATCTTTGATGTCTGCAGTTCAAGACAGTTTAAAGCTGTTAGAAAATACTCAGACAAATCATCAGACCTGTTCCTCATGAATGCATTGTGGGATTGAGTTTCTTGTGTTTGGTGTGTTTCAGGGGCCTGTCGGAGGAACTGGCAGCAGTGGATTCCCAGGCCTGAGAGTGAGTCCTAACGCACACATGTATAACTAGAGAAGGGTAAATCAGCTTCACAGTGCAGATATTGCTGCAGAAAACACACACTTAAAACGGGTTGATGCATCTTTGATATCTGTTCATCCATTCTGTCCTTGATTCTTCTTCATCACTAATGTTTAGGAGAACAGTTTTCTTAAAAACTGCCATCTTTCAGTATGGCTCAAAAGCATTATCAGATCCAAAAATACTGTGTCACGGGGGGTTAATAAAATTAAAAACAAAACCATTAAAAATGTTTTGTTACTTCTGGGGCTCTATCATCTACACCTGGCACAATGCAAATGCTTTTTTGCTATTTTCAGCCCGACGCAGTTATCATTTTCATGTCCTGTGGCACATTGTTTAAATAGCAAATGCATTTGCACCCATTTGTGCGCCCATAGGCGTGGTGGTTTTAAAACGAGGTGTGTTCAGGTGCAACTGTACCGTGACGGTACTTTGATGTCATACACCGGTCGGTCTGCTCAGTGCTGCTTCAAGTCCAACACTAATATGCACGTATTTGCATCGCTTTGACCGTTCTCTGTAGATCCCACCTTCTCACGCACCACGATTGGTCGATTACGTACAATGTCTGCATGTTATTGGTCAAACGATCATTACCTTCGTTAAGTATGAAAACAGACAACCAAAGCCAAACCCGGATATTTTAGGCATTATAGAAATCCTGGCCAGGACGTGTCCTGAGAAAATGGCATGTTTGGTCACCCTACCTGCACCTTACACTTTAGACATGCACTTAGATAAAGGGCCAAAAATGTTTTTTTTTTTTTCTTTACTTTATTTCTGTTTGTTTGTTTATTAAGTTTATTTTATTTCAGCATTGTTTTCAAGGGATTTTTTGTTTTTATTTTGTTTTGGTTTGAGTTTTTAAATTAATTTTAAAGAAATAAAAAAAAAAAAATTTTTATTTAACAATAATTAATACAAATAGTGAAATTACTACAGATAACACAAAAACAGATCTCAATTTGATTAAAATAATGCTATTAATAATTATATAATAATAATAATATTACTAATATTTGACTTGTCAAATATTGATGATGATTTGGCTGGAGATATAATGTGACGATTGTGATGATTTTCATGCACCCATTAGTTACTCACTCTCAAGGCATCCTAGGTGTATATGACTTCCTTCTTTCAGATAAATTGTTAAAGTTAAATGAAGTTATATTAAAAATGATCTTTGATCTTTCAAGCTGAATGGCTCATAGTGGGTGTTGCAGTGCATCAGTCCAGAAGAAGTGAAATAAAGAGCATCCATCTATACTAAAAAGTGCCTCACACAGCTCCGGGGGGTGAACAAAGGCCTCCTGTAGCGAATCCATGCATTTTTGTAAGAAATTAAAAACCAAGAAAGAAATCCATATTCAAAACGTAATAATCACTTTAAATGCATGGATTTGCTACAGGAGGCCTTTGTTCACCCCCCGGAGCTGTGTGAGGCACTTTTTATTATAGATGGATGCTCTTTATTTCACTTCTTTTGGACTGATGCACTGCAACTCCCGCTGAGTGCCATTAAACAGCTTGAAAGCTCAAAGACAATTTTTAATATAACTGCGATTGGATTCGTCTGAAAGAAGAAAGTCATATACACCTAGGATGCCTTGAGGGTGAGTAATCCATAGGCTAATTTCCATTTTTGGGTGAACTAACCCTTTAAAAATAAAAATGATCTGTATATCTATGCAAAAATAAGTCTGGCTGTGAGTACAGTGATGTGCTTGGGGGACTTCATGCTGAAGTGATGTTGAGTGACTCTGATCCAGGCTCTTTCATCTCTCCTACAAGAGGAGATTTTGGCCAAAAGCAGCGTTTTATCAGCAGATCTCTGCCACTGAAGTGTTGAGCATTATTAATATCCTTTTGGCAGGAGCTGCTGGCAGGACTCAACTCTGTACAGTAGCAGAACAAGCTGCTGAAAACCAGAGAAAAACCCAACAATGAATCTGATTTATATTCATGCGCAAACTATATTACTTGTCAGAAGAAAAGTTTATCCTGATTATTAATAATAATAAATGTAACTGCTTATTTGCAGGTGATTTTACGTCATGCACTGAATCAAATATTGTGATGACAAGTCATTTTTTTTAAACACGTATTTTTAATATCTTTTACATGTTATTTATTCATTCATTCATTTACTGTATTTACTATGTATTTCTTTAAGTGCTTTTGTTATGAGAAAAAGCACATTATATATGTGTCAATAAAATGTATTATTATTAATAATAGAAGAAATGCTAGAACAAATCCTTTAACGGACTAAACTGGTTTGCTGGTCTTAGCTGGTCTTCCAACCTGGTCAGGCTGGTCTATTGAGGTTTTGGGCCGTTTGGTGCTATAGACCAGTTTGGAACGCCAGCAAACCAGTTTAAACTGGTTTAAGCAGGTTGTTTTTTCAAACACAAAACAAATCTAATGAAATAGTCTTTTGAAAACTTTAAAATCATCACAACCACAATCATCATAATATATCTCCAGCAAAATCACCATCAGTATTTGGGACAGTAGTATTATTTTATCATCATTGAGATACTGTTATGCTGTAGTTTTTATTTATTTATTTATTTTTTAAATTTGTTTCTAAATAAAAATAAGCCAGGTAATTTTTATTTTATTTTATTTTATTTTATTTTATTTTATTTTATTTTATTTATTTTATTTTTTTGTATAAACTCACACTTGAGGGTTATAAAGTCATGATATTGCATGATGATATGAGTTTATATCTCACAATTCTGAGGGGAAAAAAAGCCAGAATTGTAAGATGAAAAGTCGCAATTATCTTAATTTTTTTTTTTTTTATTCTGTGGCAGATACAGGCTTCCATAGTTTTTATTCAGTATTTTGAATTAGTTTTTATTTTTGTATTTATATTTTATTTTTTTATTTAATTTTAATGTATGTTTTTTATCATTTTTATTATAGTTTTTGTAAATGTTTATATATTTTATATTAATTGTTTTCAAGTTTTAGTAGTAGTTATTTTAGTGTATAAAATAACTAAAAAAAAAGAAAGAAAGAAATAATATTGCCTTGGCAATAGCTGAAATAATAAATCAATTGAGTTTTATTATTTTTTTGTAGTTTAATTAACAGTTATTTTATTTCAATCATCAAAACGACTTTTTTTTTTAATAGGTTTAGCTTTAGTTTTATGTAACTACAATAACCCTGCTCAGGGCAACTTTAAATGTTAAATCCACTCTTTCTGACTGTCTGTTGCATGTGTTCAGATCCTGTAGTCTCTGTGGAGTCATTCACGTGTCAGAAAGCGTGTGATCTTCAGTAAGTGGTGTCTAACAGTACAGGACCGTCTGCTCGTCTCGTTCCGGCTTTAAAACAAACCCCCCGGAGCCGTATAAAGCACTGGACAGAGATGTCAGAGTGTCAGGTGGCAGATTTAGAGCGGGATGTTGCAGCCTTCTCATGATGCTTTCACTGCTGTTTCTGTCTCTGAGAGGTCCTGATGTGTGAGCGATTAATTGCAGAAAATTATGCATAGGTTTATTTGGATAAATAACCTTAAATATGATTTTATCCCTGCTAGAATAAATAAATATTTAATAAAATGTGTATAATATAATTAATGTTTTTTTTTGTTTTTTTTTTTGGCCATATATTTTGCCATTTATACAGAAAAAAACAGCAAGACTACCTGTTTTTTTTTTCACTACAATATCATTTATTCATTTCTTTATTTGAGAAATTCTTTTTTACATGTAAATTTGTTCCCTTGGAATCTATGACATGCAAATGCATTCATATATTATTATTATTATTATTATTATTATTTAAATGAATTAAATATTCAATTTAATTACATTTAAAAATCTTTTTTTTTTAAAGTTGTATGGCTTATAGTACTTTAATACTTTGCTACCACCTTTCCCCATAGAATGTGGTTATAAAATAAAAATGTTACTCCTGCAAGATAACATATACCCAGTCTTTCCCTTGACCTTCTGTCCCATCCGCGAGTGACTGTAAAATGACATTTAACGCAATGGGAAGCGGGTTAATTCTGCTCTTCAGGAGTAATTGTGTAAACGTGTGTGTGAGAGCTTAGTCACAGATAAAGTGGGTTCAGGGCTCTGCGTTTCTCATGATGGTGGACGGTGTGACTGTCCTCATACAGCTGTCATTCACTGAATTATTCACCACACGCTCCATCTCTGTCTCTTCTCTCAGGGTGATCCGGGGCCCGAGGGACCCCGCGGCTTTCCTGGCATTATGGGACCTCAGGTAACGTCACGTCACACCTCAGTGCTTCTGTAACCTGATTGGCTGGACACTGAAGATCTTGTTCTCTCATTGGCAGGGCCTGACCGGAGGGGCGGGGCCTCCTGGAATGAAAGGTGATAAGGTGATTTAAATATTTCTATTATTGCAGCGAACGTGCAAACTTATGAGGTTAATGTGTTGGAGAAATGGACTAACATGTCATAGATGATCAAGAGTTTCAGCACACTTGAATTCATTTATGTTTCTCATGACCTTAAAGGCTTCTGAAAGTCGTTTTATTGAGAAATAGAAGATCTGTTCATTTGTGAAATCATTACTACATTTGTGATGATTCTAAAAGCTTCTGTAGATAAATAAAAGATATGTCCACAGTTATGTTGTAACTATATTATAGCTATAACTGAAACGAAAACTGAAACCATGAAAAAAAAAAAAAATTTGTTGCTTGAGATAAAATAAACAAAATGCATAATAATAAATAAATAATAATATAATAAATAAATAAAATGCACATTTTAAAAAATGAAGAAAAAATATGTATTTTATTGTATGTAGTTTCCAAGCATTTCTCTTAACTTGGTTTACAAGAATAGTGTATGAAATACTAAAATGGTGTACTAAAATAAATAAATGTAATTTTATATATATATATATATAGGATATATATATATATATATATATATATATATATATATATATATATATATATAATATATATATATATATATATATATAGGTATGTTTAAAAATAAAAACAATAACTAATATAAATGACCAAAACACAGCTATGGTTTCCTGCAATGTTTCTCATTCTGATTTATTTTAACATGTTGAAAAAAAAAAAAAAAAACTATATATATATATATATATATATATATATAAAATTACAAAATCTTTAACTAAAATTTAAATGAAATTACAAAAATGAAAACTATTTAAAAAACTAAAAAATCTGTGAAACTGTATCTCAATGATAATTTCCAGACAGTGAGTTTTCATCACTGCAGTATTATTGTAACCTGTGGAAACTGTATGCAAACTCTTGACTGCTGCTGTATTTACAGTATATATGCATACATGAGATCCAGTTCAGGCATGCTGTGTTCTGGTCCTGTGTGTTAAACGGTGTCTCGTCTCTACTCTGTAATCCTGATGCTGTATGATTTAGAGTGAACCTGGATTGAGGGGTGAACCGGGAGAGACTGGATATCAGGGCGACAAGGTGAGCGTCAGGATGAAACACTATGTTTGGTTTCTAACAGTATCTCTGTTTATTAAAGGTCTTACTGGAGACATCTGTATACTGATTGGTGTATTGTCTTATATAACTAACTATTTGCATCTATTTAAATAATCAGTTGTTTGGTTTAATATTATTTGTTTTATTTTTAGACCTTTTTATATTTTATATTTAGCATGGTTTTTATTGCATCTTTTTAAATAGAATAACGTTGTAAGTTTTTATCATTATATAATTTTTTATATATATATATTATATATCCATATTTTATCGCAAAATTTAAATAAATTGTTTTTTTTGCTATAGAAAATGAAGTCTATTTTTAGAAAGTATATATATATATATATATATATATATATATATATATATATATATATTGCAAATATTTAAAAAAATAAAAACATAATAATAAAGATGCGATGTATATCACATTTTATTTTTATATTATTTTAAAATATTTTTAATCTTTTAATTTCTAAAAAAATATTTTAATTATATAGATTCTTTATTATATAAATATTTTACATTTTTTAAATGTACTTTTAGTTAAAATGTATGAGATTGAAACAAATTTGATTTATTAATGATTTTATTAATGATAAATATATAAAGCTGGTTATTGTGTTTAAAACACCTTCAGTATAGTAGTCCTACTACAGACATTTATGTGTGTCTGACAAATATGAATCTCATTATGTTTAAACAGTGGAATGCAAATGAATGGACATTTTATATGCAATTCATATACAAAAATTGTACATATTTTGAAAACAATCATGAACTACTTGTTAAGTAATGAAGATTGGTTGGTCTGAATGTGTGGGAATGCTGTGTGTGGAGATGGATTGGGTGGTTTATGCAGAAAGTGAGGAGACTTGTGTTTTGTTTGTGTCTCTCTTCCAGGGGACGGCTGGTAATCCAGGCCCGACGGGACCACGCGGAAAACCAGGACCTCCCGTAAGACCCTCTTTGTTCAATATAAATGCTGTCGATTGTCAGTAAACCAGCAAACCTGGCTAGAAATCTGAGAGACTGAACTATGATCTCTTTTGATGAATATACAGTATATGATGTTTATGGTTGATATTCTCTTTCTGAAAGGGAAAACCAGGAGACCGGGGACCACAGGGGCCTCCGGGGCCACCAGGACCTGAGGTGAGAACCAGAGCTCAGGAAAACTGTCAGGATTGTGTGGAGGTTTGGTTTTGATTGAGTCAGGAACAAACGTCCAGTTTGCTTGAGATGTAAATCAGTGAGATCTTTATAACAGTAGAGCAGATACTGACATAAAATGATCTAAATATCAGTCTTCACTCTATATCTCCAGTAATATGTCTTAGTAAGATGAGATTGAAATGATCCAAGCATGCAATGCAATGCAATCCAATTGTGACTGAGAGATGAAGAAATAAACGCTCCTCAAAAGATCCTGATGATCAGATTTGAGACTCTTAAACATGATTGATGGAGAATCAAGTAAAGCTGAGCTGCTTCAGTCCAGTAAGAGTTCATCTGGAGATATTACTGCAGATATTCTGACCTTTACTTGATCAAAATCAGTAGATTTCATATCAAATGCTTCTCCCAGACTAAAGAATATTACAAATAAGTAGATGAAATCAATTGACTTATTTAGCATTTCTGCACTGATTTTGATAGAATTGTCAATAATTGTATAGGTTATGTTGAAATTAGCTGAAAGATTTGGAGCAGACTTGAGCTTTTATTAGATCAGTGCATGCGGCCATCATTCGCCTCAAACC